>NC_092002.1:12954038-12980445 GCF_044704955.1 Pristiophorus japonicus | reverse complement strand
GAATGGCGGTGCAGGCTCGAAGGGCCGAATGGCCTACTCCTGCAGCTATGTTTCTATGAAAGGCGCTATGTATAAATGTCTTCCATGCCTTTGTTACCTCTAGACTTGACTATTCCAACGCACTCCTGGCTGGCCTCCCACATTCTACCCGACGTAAAGCTGATCCAAAACTTGGCTGTCTGTGTCCTAATTCACACCAAGTCCCGTTTACCCATCATCCCTGTGCTCGCTGACCTACATTGGCTCTTGGTTAAGCAACGCCTCGATTTCAAAATTATCATCCTAATTTTCAAATCCCTCCATGGCCTCGCCCCTTCCTATCTCTGTAATCTCCTCCAGCCCCACAACCGCACCCCCTCCCACCCCCGCCCCAAGATGGCTGCGCTCCTCCAATACTGCCCTCTTGAGCATCGCTAATTGTAATCGCTCCACCATCGGTGGCCGTGCCTTCTGTTGCCTGGGCCCCAAGCTCTGGAACTCCCTCCCTAAACCTCTCCGCCTCTCTACCTCTCCCTCCTCTTGCAAGACGCTCCTTAAAACCTGCCTCTTTGACCAAGCTTTTGGTCACCTGCCCTAATTTCTACTTATGCGGCTCGGTATCAAATCTTTATCTTATAACACTCCTGTGAAGCGCCTTGGGACGTTTCACTACGTTAAAGGCGCTATATAAATACAGGTTGTTGTTGTTATTGTAAGTCTTTCTTTTTCTTTCTGGTGCCCTTTGAACCCCTCCCGCCCACAGCCCACCAATTTCCACCTCTCCCCACTAATCCCCCCCACCCCTCATCGCCAGAAGCCATGAGGAGAGAGAGTTTCCTGGATCTGACCTCAATTTCCCTTCCATTTCAGGAACCCCAGTCAAAAAAATATATATATTATTTTTTTGGACGCAGTGGTTCTTAGCTTTCAGCTTTCTTCCTCCTTGACACAAAGCCCCATCAAGTTGGGTTTTGGAGGTTAACTAATTCATTACTTGACAAGAGACATAAAAGTCCAAATGTAATGGTGAATTTGAACAAAACCTGAATAGTGACTACACTCCAAAAGTACTTCATTGGCTGTAATAATAATAAAAAGTATTAATCTCGGGATTGCTCCCAGTGCCACGTGCTAGTCAGAGTAGGAATCGCAGGATAGCGCAGATGAATACGTGGCTTCAGCAGGGAGGGATTCAAATTCCTGGGGCATTGGAACCGGTTCTGGGGGAGGTGGGACCAGTACAAACCGGACGGTCTGCACCTGGGCAGGACCGGAACCAATGTCCTAGGGGGAGTGTTTGCTAGTGCTGTTGGGGAGGAGTTAAACTAATATGGCAGGGGGATGGGAACCAATGCAGGGAGACAGAGGGAGACAAAAAAGAGACAAAAGCAAAAGACAGAAAGGAGATGAGAAAAAGTGGAGGGCAGAGAAACCCAAGGCAAAGAACAAAAAGGGCCACTGTACAGCAAAATTCTAAAAGGACAAAGGGTGTTAAAAAAACAAGCCTGAAGGCTTTGTGTCTTAATGCAAGGAGTATCCGTAATAAGGTGGATGAATTAACTGTGCAAATAGATGTTAACAAATATGATGTGATTGGGATTACAGAGACGTGGCTCCAGGATGATCAGGGCTGGGAACTCAACATCCAGGGGTATTCAACATTCAGGAAGGATAGAATAAAAGGAAAAGGAGGTGGTGTAGCATTGCTGGTTAAAGAGGAGATTAATGCAATAGTTAGGAAGGACATTAGCTTGGATGATGTGGAATCTATATGGGTAGAGCTGCAGAACTGCAGAACACCAAAGGGCAAAAAACGTTAGTAGTGATGTTGGGGAGGGCATCAAACAGGAAATTAGGGGTGCATGCAATAAAGGTGCAACAGTTATAATGGGTGACTTTAATATGCACATAGATTGGGCTAACCAAACTGGAAGCAATACAGTGGAGGAGGATTTCCTGGAGTGCATAAGGGATGGTTTTCTAGACCAATATGTCGAGGAACCAACTAGGGGGGAGGCCATCTTAGACTGGGTGTTGTGTAATGAGAGAGGATTAATTAGCAATCTCGTTGTGCGAGGCCCCTTGGGGAAGAGTGACCATAATATGGTGGAATTCTGCATTAGGATGGAGAATGAAACAGTTAATTCAGAGACCATGGTCCAGAACTTAAAGAAGGGTAACTTTGAAGGTATGAGGCGTGAATTGGCTAGGATAGATTGGCGAATGATACTTAGGGGGTTGACTGTGGATGGGCAATGGCAGACATTTAGAGACCGCATGGATGAACTACAACAATTGTACATTCCTGTCTGTCGTAAAAATAAAAAATGGAAGGTGGCTCAACCGTGGCTATCAAGGGAAATCAGGGATAGTATTAAAGCCAAGGAAGTGGCATACAAATTGGCCAGAAATAGCAGCGAACCCGGGGACTGGGAGAAATTTAGAACTCAGCAGAGGAGGACAAAGGGTTTGATTAGGGCAGGGAAAATGGAGTACGAGAAGAAGCTTGCAGGGAACATTAAGACGGATTGCAAAAGTTTCTATAGATATGTAAAGAGAAAAAGGTTAGTGAAGACAAACGTAGGTCCCCTGCAGTCAGAATCAGGGGAAGTCATAACGGGGAACAAAGAAATGGCAGACCAATTGAACAAGTACTTTGGTTCGGTATTCACTAAGGAGGACACAAACAACCTTACGGATATAAAACGGGTCAGAGGGTCTAGTAAGGAGGAGGAACTGAGGGAAATCTTTATTAGTCGGGAAATTGTGTTGGGGAAATTGATGGGATTGAAGGCCGATAAATTCCCAGGGCCTGATGGACTGCATCCCAGAGTACTTAAGGAGGTGGCCTTGGAAATAGCGGATGCATTGACAGTCATTTTCCAACATTCCATTGACTCTGGATCAGTTCCTATCGAGTGGAGGGTAGCCAATGTAACCCCACTTTTTAAAAAAGGAGGGAGAGAGAAAACAGGGAATTATAGACCGGTTAACCTGACCTCAGTAGTGGGTAAAATGATGGAATCAATTATTAAGGATGTCATAGCAGAGCATTTGGAAAGAGGTGACATGTTAGGTCCAAGTCAACATGGATTTGTTAAAGGGAAATCATGCTTGACAAATCTTCTGGAATTTTTTGAGGATGTTTCCAGTAGAGTGGACAAGGGAGAACCAATTGATGTGGTATATTTGGACTTTCAGAAGGCTTTCGACAAGGTCCCACACAAGAGATTAATGTGCAAAGTTAAAGCACATGGGATTGGGGGTAGTGTGCTGACGTGGATTGAGAACTGGTTGTCAGACAGGAAGCAAAGAGTAGGAGTAAATGGGGACTTTTCAGAATGGCAGGCAGTGACTAGTGGGGTACCGCAAGGTTCTGTGCTGGGGCCCCAGCTGTTTACATTGTACATTAATGATTTAGACGAGGGGATTAAATGTAGTATCTTCAAATTTGCGGATGTCACTAAGTTGGGTGGCAGTGTGAGCTGCGAGGAGGATGCTATGAGGCTGTAGAGTGACTTGGATAGGTTAGGTGAGTGAGCAAATGCATGGCAGATGAAGTATAGTGTGGATAAATGTGGGTTATCCACTTTGGTGGTAAAAACAGAGAGACAGACTATTATCTGAATGGTGACAGATTAGGAAAAGGGGAGGTGCAAAGAGACCTGGGTGTCATGGTACATCAGTCATTGAAGGTTGGCATGCAGGTGCAGCAGGCGGTTAAGAAAGCAAATGGCATGTTGGCCTTCATAGCGAGGTGATTAGAGTACAGGGGCAGGGAGGTGTTGCTACAGTTGTGCAGGGCCTTGGTGAGGCCACACCTGGAGTATTGTGTACAGTTTTGGTCTCCTAACTTGAGGAAGGACATTCTTGCTATTGAGGGAGTGCAGCGAAGGTTCACCAGACTGATTCCCGGGAAAGACTGGATCAACTGGGCTTGTATTCACTGGAGTTCAGAAGAATGAGAGGGGACCTCATAGAAACGTTTAAAATTCTGACGGGTTTAGACAGGTTAGATGCAGAAAGAATGTTCCCAATGTTGGGGAAGTTCAGAACCAGGGGTCACAGTCTAAGGATAAGGGGTAAGCCATTTCGGACCGAGATGAGGAGAAACTTCTTCACCCAGAGAGTGGTGAACCTGTGGAATTCTCTACCACAGAAAGTTGTTGAGTCCAATTCACTAAATATATTCAAAAAGGAGTTAGATGTAGTCCTTACTACTAGCGGGATCAAGGGATATGGCGAGAAAGCAGGAATGGGGTACTGAAGTTGCATGTTCAGCCATGAACTCATTGAATGGCGGTGCAGGCTAGAAGGGCCGAATGGCCTACTCCTGCACCTATTTTCTATGTTTCTATGTTAAAGCGCTTTGAGACGTCCAGTGGTCATGAAAGGCACTATATAAATGCAAGTCTTTCTTTCTTTCCTAATAAGACCATAGTTGGTGTGTTGCCTGCAGTTGTGGGCACACCATTATAGGAAGGATGTTAAAGCAATGGCATTATATATAATAAAATAATATTATGATGAGATTACACAGGATGTACGGCACAGAAACAGGCTATTTGGCCCAACCAGTCCATGCCTCCTCTCATCTTTCCTCATCTAAATCTATCAGCATAACCCTCTATTCCCTTCTCCCCCATATACTTGTCCAGCCTCCCCTTAAATACATCGATACTATTCACCTCAACCCCTCCCTGTTGCAGCGAGTTCCGCATTCTCACCGCTCTCTGGGTAAAGAAGTTTCTCCTGAATTCCCTGTTGGATTTCTCGGTGACGATCTTATATTGATGGCCTCTAGTTATGCTCTTCCCCACAAGTGGAAACATTCTCTCTGTATCCACTCCATCAAAACTTTTCATCATTTTAAAGACCTCTAATAGGTCACCCCTCAGCCTTCTCTTTTCAAGAGATGGGACAGAGCAGATAGAACGATACTTTTTTTCCAGTGATGAGGGGATATAGATATAAGATTAACTGCTTGAGATTCAGGAGATTTTTTTTTTACAGAGTTGTGAAGCTGAGGAATTGGTTAGTGACTGAAGCAGAGAACATCTCAACATTTAAGAAAATGTCAGATAAGTAATTGAAGAAAAAGAGGATAAAATGAGGTGGCTGCAGTGTGTACCATCTACAAGATGCACTGCAGCAACACGCCAAGGCTTCTTCGGCAGCACCTCCCAAACCCGCGACCTCTGCCGCCTCATCATCATCGTAGGCAGTCCCTCGAATCGAGGGTGACTTGCTTCCATGTCAAAAAGCTCACAGGTGTTTCAATGAAGGACCTAATATTCCAGATCCCGAACTGCATCCTGAAGGATGGAAGATGCCTGTGCGTGGATTTTTTTAACGTGGGGTGGCCGTTGCACACCAGCCACCACACGGGGCTTGACAGAGCGAGGTCTTGGTCCAGTGGCAAGGGTTAACCAGGACGCCTGGAGACCAGCTCTGCTGCACGGACCTAGTGCGCGCACATATCGCACAGTGTGGGCTGGGCCCGTGCTGCCCCTGGGCCCTCGCCTCTCATGGACCCCGATCACGTCCCTCTACAATCTCTCGCCGCTCCTTCGCCCTGGCCTCGCCGCTCCTGCCGTACCTGCCCACCCTCCAATCACCGACCTGGATCTTGGTGACGTCCCTTTTCACTGCCGTTGTTCTCCTGCTCCAACACGTGCTGCTCCCTGGAGTGCTATGCTGCCGCTTTAACTCCCCTGCCTGCTCCGATGCCGAGGGATGCGCAGACTGCTGGGCCAGATGTGGAAATGCAATTTTTTAAAGTTGCATTACACTATTTTTTCTGTACCCTTTTTGCCATAAAACAAAATGGAATCCAGAACTTGCTAGAAAGTTCTGCAACAGACAATCTGTTTGCATAAACATGCTAACCCTGACGGGAATTGCTGATAGCTGATTAATAGCCACCAGACAACATTAAACTGTCTTGCTGAGATAAGTACCACCCATTGTGGTCCCCTGTATGATCAATTCACCCCCTAAGAGAGACTCAAATTACCAGCCATTAACTTGTACAGAACTCATCCATAATATGCAAGAAGCCAAGTACCCAATCAACCACTATGGAAATCATGGGCCTAAATATCTGGCCGGGAAACTGGACAATCCTAAAATAATGAAAAGCCGGTCATAGCACATTATCACACCCTAACCGAGTCAGTGCTGTCTGGCCCACCAAAATCACTTACAAAAGAGACATTTGAGAAAAATGCAAAGACAAAGATGTGGTAATCATGAATTCTTTATCTGTTTTTGCTGACTGAAAAGGCAGAACCAATACACAGGTGGAACCATAACTTGTTTCTTACTGTATAAATACTTTTTGAAACTGTATCATTTTGGGAGTTGTCGCTTAGCCTTTGACTGAGTAAGACTCAAACTTGCTGCAAGTAAAAATTAAAGGAACATCTCCTGGAGCTGATTGTGTTAGAGTCGTATATTGAGAGTCAAGATTTTGACACAAGCCGTCACGCTGCTCCAGGGCAAGGGCAGCAGGTGCATGGGAACACCACCACCTCCACGTGCCCCTCCAAGTCACACACCACCCTGACTTGGAAATATATCGGCCGCTCCTTCATCATTGCTGGGTCGCTGGGCGCTCCCTCCCGAACAGCACTGTGGGAGCACCTTCACCACACGGACTGCAGCGGTTCAAGGCGGCGGCTCACCACCACCTGCTCGAGGGGTAATTAGGGATGGGCAATAAATGCCGGCCTTGCCAGCGACGCCCACATCCCGTGAATGAATCATTTTTTAAAAACTGGGCGGGTACATGGGATTGGGACTGCAGCTCAGAGGGAGGATAAGCCCTAGCACGGAATGGATGGGATGAATATATTGGGATGTCTCTGTAATTCTATGGGGATGTTTCCACCGTTTCTCCGGGATTTCCGCGGATTGGGAGACCCACGGCAGAAATTCCTCCCGACGTAACTGAAATAGAACATTTCTCGGTCGTTTCTTGGCCCATCCGAGATATACGGCACAGAAACAGGCCATTCGGCCCAACCAGTCCATGCCAGCGTTTATGCTCCACTCGAGCCTCCTCCCGTCTTTCCTCATCTAAATCTATCAGCATAACCCTCTATTCTTTTCTCCCTCATATACTTGTCCGGCCTCCCCTTAAATGCATCGATACTATTCGCTTCAACCACTCCCTGTGGCAGCAAGTTCCACATTCTCACCACTCTCTGGGTAAAGAAGTTTCTTCTGAATTGGATTTCTCGGTGACTATCTTATATTGATGGCCTCTAGTTATGCTCTTCCCCACAAGTGGAATCATTCTCTCTGTATCCACTCTATCAAAACCTTTCATGATTTTAAAGACCTCTCTATTAGGTCACCCCTCAGCCTTCTTTTTTTTTTTTAAAAGAGAAAAGAGACCCAGCCTGTTCATCCTTTCCCGGATGTAAACCCTCACATTAAGGTATCATCCTTGTAAATCTTCTCTGCACCCTTTCCAGTGGCTCAATATCCTTTGTACAATATGGCGAGCAGAACTGCACCAGAATTGGTGGCGATCTGTTGGAACTAGGGCAACCCCTTTGCTGGCCATGGACAGGCCAAAGAGCTTGGTGCCATTCATAAATTTTAGAATATTACATTACAAAGAGGCCCCTCCTCTGTTTCTTTCCTGAACATCGAGACCAGCAAGTGACCCAGAATCGACTCCCCCAACCCCCACAGCAGAGTTCCCCATGTCATTGCTAATCAAACTGGTGAATCTCTCACTAATTCCATCATGATCAGTAAAAGCCTCACAAACGGCACCTTCAAAGAAAGACAAACTCGCATTTAAATAGTGCCTTTCACAACACCAGGACGCCCCAAACAACCGTGACTCAGTGGGTAGCACTCTCGTCTCTGAGTCACAAGGTTGTGGGTTCAAGTCCCACTCCAGGGACTTGAGCACAAAAAAAATCCAGGCTGACACTCCCAGTGCAGTGCTGAGGGAGTGCTGCACTGTCGGAGGTGCCGTCTTTCGGATGAGACGTTAAACCGATGCCCCGTCTGCTCTCTCAGGTGGACGTAAAAGATCCCATAGCACTATATCGAAGAAGAGTAGGGGAGTTATCCCCGGTGTCCTGGCCAATATTTATCCCTCCACCAGATTATCTGGGTCATTATCACACTGCTGTTTGTGGGAGCTTGCTGTGCACAAACTGGCTGCCGTGTTTCCCACATTACAACAGTGACCACACTCCAACAGTACTTCATTGGCTGTAAAGTGCTTTGAGATGTCTGGTGGCCGTGGAAGGCGCTATATAAATGCAAGTCTTTCTTTACAGCCAATGAAGTACATTTTGGAGTGTAATCACTGTTATAATGCGGGAAACGCGGCAGCTAATTTGTGCACAGCAAGTTCCCACAAACAGTAATGTGATAAAGAGCAGATAATCTGTTCTTTAGGGGGAAATATTGGCCAGGACACCAGGGTGAACTCCCTGTTTCTTCAAAATAGTGGCCGTGGGTTCTTTTGTGTTCATGTGAGAGAGCAGACGGGGCCTCGGTTTAACAACTTGGAAAAAACGGCACCTCCGACAGTGCAGCATTCCCTCAGTATCCCAGTATCAGTTAGTGCCCCCGGAACTGTATCCTAGCAGGAATCACTGCCCCGGAACTGTATTCCAGCAAACACAAATCCGTGACCTCGACCGTGACCTAGAAGGACCAGGGCAGCAGGCGCATGGGAACACCACCACCTCCACGTTCCCCTCCAAGTCACACACCATCCCGACTTGGAAATATATCGGCCGTTCCTTCATCGTCGCTGGGTCACAATCCTGGAACTCCCTCCCTAACAGCATTGTGGGAGCACCTTCACCACACGGACTGCAGCGGTTCAAGAAGGCGGCTCACCACCACCTTCTCAAGGGGCAATTAAGGGATGGGCAATAAATGCCGGCCTTGCCAGCGACCGCCCACATCCTGTGAATGAATGAATAAAAAAATGTCACCCCCCCCCCACCCCCTGCATCCCAGCCAGAGTCAGCAGCAGAAAAACCGAGGAAGGGAGGGAGAGGAAGAGAATATTTGCATTTGTTTAAAGCCCCGCTACCCTCGGTATGGTGACAATGACCTGCCGTGATTTCGATCACGCAGAAAGCACGGAGACTCCCAGACAATTCTCACGAGGCAGCGGCACATGATTGCATAGAAGCCTCGGCGAGGTTTATCGGCATGTTCTACAGCTTTTGGTAGAAGTGTGATTGGTGACAGAGTGCGTGCTGGCCAGGCCAGGGAGAGGAAACTCGTGTTTTTGAGCAGAGCTAGAGTTTCTGCAGCACAGTCTGGGGGAAGGGCTCTGTGGTTCTCGGAGGGAAACTTTAATTGCGGTTCGAGACTATCGTATTTATAAACCATTTTTTTTTAAATAAAGGAGTTCGTAAGGCCGTTTTGATTAATAACGTGATTCGAACACAGGGACAGGAGGAGGCCCATTCAGCCCCTCGAGCCTGTTACACAGGAAGAGGAGGAGGCCCATTCAGCCCCTTGAGCCTGTTGCACAGGAACAGGAGGCGGCCCATTCAGCCCCTCGAGCCTGTTGCACAGGAACAGGAGGCGGCCCATTCAGCCCCTCGAGCCTGTTGCACAGGGACAGGAGGAGGCCCATTCAGCCCCTCGAGCCTGTTACACAGGAACAGGAGGAGGCCATTCAGCCCCTTGAGCCTGTTTCACAGGGACAGGAGGAGGCCCATTCAGCCCCTCGAGCCTGTTACACAGGAACAGGAGGAGGCCATTCAGCCCCTTGAGCCTGTTACACAGGGACAGGAGGAGACCCATTCAGCCCCTCGAGCCTGTTATACAGGAACAGGAGGAGGCCATTCAGCCCCTCGAGCCTGTTACACAGGGACAGGAGGAGGCCCATTCAGCCCCTCGAGCCTGTTACACAGGAACAGGAGGAGGCCATTCAGCCCCTCGAACCTGTTACATAGGAACAGGAGGCGGCCATTCAGCCCCTTGAGCCTGTTACACAGGGACATGAGGAGGCCCATTCAGCCCCTCGAGTCTGTTACACAGGAACAGTAGGAGGCCATTCAGCCCCTTGAGCCTGTTGCACAGGAACAGGAGGAGGCCATTCAGCCCCTTGAGCCTGTTACACAGGGACAGGAGGAGGCCCATTCAGCCCCTCGAGCCTGTTGCACAGGAACAGGAGGAGGCCATTCAGCCCCTCGAGCCTGTTACACAGGAACAGGAGGAGGCCATTCAGCCCCTCGAGCCTGTTACACAGGGACAGGAGGAGGCCCATTCAGCCCCTCGAGCCTGTTACACAGGAACAGGAGGAGGCCATTCAGCCCCTCGAGCCTGTTACACAGGAACAGGAGGAGGCCATTCAGCCCCTTGAGCCTGTTACACAGGGACAGGAGGAGGCCATTCAGCCCCTCGAGCCTGTTACACAGGAACAGGAGGAGGCCATTCAGCCCCTCGAGCCTGTTACACAGGGACAGGAGGAGGCCCATTCAGCCCCTCGAGCCTGTTACACAGGGACAGGAGGAGGCCCATTCAGCACTGAGTGCCGGCCCCGTCACTCCGTAGCAGTGCTGGTGGCCCACCGCGGGGCAATGCTGACACTCTGCAGTCACAGAGGAGGCCCAAGGCCGCATCACGACTCGCGACCCCTGTCGCTGCTGTGGAATCGGGGCCACGAGAGACGTGTCCCATGGCACAGCCCATTCCAACCAGTTCCAACAGGCTGCACCTGTGACAGGTTCAGTCCCGCCCGCCAGGATTCATCACCCAACCCAGACGTGAGGGAATCGCTCACACATTTATCTCTGCCTCGGACACTGAAAGCCTACTTTATTTTTGTTTTACTGATCCACTCTGCTTAACCCCGCCCCTCCCTCCCTCCCCATCGTTCCTCTTCACCCTTCCCACCTCCCCCCACCAACTCCTCCACTCTCCCCCTCCCACCCCTTTCCTCCCCCCCCTCTCCCCCCAATGCCTCCACTCTCCCTTCCCACCCCTTTCCTCCCCCCTTCCCCCCCCCAATGCCTCCACTCTCCCTTCCCACCCCTTTCCTCCCCCACCTCCCCCCCCAATGCCTCCACTCTCCCCACCCCTCTCCCTCCCCCACCATCCCTCCTACACCCACACAAAGCTGCCCACACTCTGCATTCGGCCTCCGGACAGACTCATTTGTGAGCCTCACCTACGCCCCGAGTCGTCCCCAACCTCGTCTCCTCTTCAATCGGGTTTCTCCTAAGCCGCCGGTTTTGCACAATCATCCCCCCCACCCCTGCCCGCCACCCCCCCACTCCTGTCGCCCACCCGGCGGTCACTCCCACTCGGCGAGGCTGTCGAGTGGATCGAGCGATGGCTGTCGGGTCAGCCCGCCACACCGTGGGAATTCAGAGCGAGCTGACCAACTGCAAGAGTCTTCGCAGCTTCACAGGGACTGTCTGCGTAATCCTGGGCGCTGCAGATTGCGGCACTTAAAGCTCTGTGACTTAGGAAGCATTTATCCTAATGGCTCAGCCAGTGAGAACTCCTGGTCGGATAAACTCCCACCATAAATAACAAAAGTTCCTTGGGCAAATCTGGACAAGGATACAATAACAACTTGTATTTATATAGCGCCTTTAACGTCCCGAGGCGCTTCACAGGAGCATAAATCAGACACCGATCCGAACAAGGAGAAATTAGGGCAGGCGACCAAAAACTTGGTTTTAAGGAGCGTCTTGAAGGAGGAGAGAGAGGCAGAGAGGCAGAGAGGTTTAGGGAGGGAGTTCCAGAGCTTGGGGCCCAGGCAACAGAAGGCACGGCCACCGATGGTGGAGCGATTATAATCAGGAGGGCAGAATTAGAGGAGCGCAGACATCTCGGGGAGTTGTGGGGCTGGAGGAGATTACAGAGATAGGGAGGGGCGAGGGCCATGGAGGGATTTGAAAACAAGGATGAGAATTTTGAAATCGAGGCGTTGCTCAATCGTAGGTCAGCGAGCACAGGGGGTGATGGGTGAGCGGGACTGGGTGCGAGTTGGGACACGGGCTGCCGAGTTTTGGATCACCTCAAGTTTACGTAGGGGACGGGGCAGCAGGCAAGAGTTGTCAGGCAGGGAATATCTAAACAGTAAAACGGGAAATCTGACCAATGGAGTTAAAATCAGTGAAGAGAAAGAGTGGGTAAGATTTCAAAGACATTTTCACTAGTGCCGTACAACCAGAGATCGTTGACTTGAACACGGGGTTAAGGCGGCCCGGATATTTTCTGTAATTTAGCCATGATGCATCCTGCAGACTTCTCAGTTTGTGACATCCGTGCATTGCCTCGACAGGTGCCTTGCAGCCCAGCGAGCTGGGAGATCTTACCTTGTACACCTCCCCGTAAGTTCCTCCACCAACTCTCTGTATGATCTCAAAGTCATCTTGGGGGTTCTTCGTTGAGATATCCAAAGCCGCCTGATTAGTGTTCATCCTTCAACCATCAGCACGGACAGAAAGCACATCTCATACTTTCACTCTCTGTCTCTCAGCCTGCCAACCAACAGCTGCTGCAGAAAAAGTTCTCGCTCATGTTTCCATTTCCTGTCCCAGGACTGAAAAGACACACAGGGTGTCGCCGCCCCCTGGTGGCCAGTGACAGGTCAGCCCCACGCAACTTATTTCCTCTTATCTCGACTCCATTTTATCCCCCACTGGTCCAGTCCCCACCCACGTCTCTTCTGGCCGCTCACCGGGGTGTTTGGTCCGCTTGATTGGCGCCCCATCCACCATCTTCATGGTGTCAGCCGTGGCTCAGTGGGCAGCACACTTGCCTCTGAGTCAGAAGGTTGGGGGTTCAAGTCCCACTCCAGGGACTTGAGCACAAAAATCCAGGCTGACACTCCCAGTGCAGTGCTGAGGGAGTGCCGCACTGTCAGAGGTGCCGTCTTTCGAATGAGACGTTAGAGCAACGGGGCCTTGGTTTCTCAGGTAAAAGATCCCAGGGCACTATTTCGAAGAGCAGGGGAGTTCTCCCCGGTGGCCTGGGGCCAATATTTATCCCTCAATCGACACAACAAAAACAGATGATCTGGTCATTATCACATTGCTGTTTGTGGGATCTTGCTGTGCGCAGGTTGGCTGCCGCGTTTCCCACACTACAACAGTGACTACACTCCAAAAGTACTTCATTGGCTGTAAAGTGCTTTGAGACGTCCGGTGGTCGTGAAAGGCGCTATATAAATGCACTCCCCCGACACCTGGGAATCGCTGGCCCAAGACCACTTAAAGTGGAGGGAAGGCTCCGAACACCTCGAGTCTCGTCGCCGGGAGCACACGGAAGCCAAGCGCAAACAGCGGAAGGAGCGCACGGCAACCCAGGGGCCCCTCCAACCACCGTCTGCCCCGCCTGTGACAGAGACTGTAGGTCCCACAGTGGTCTCTTCAGTCACCTTCGAACCCATATCAGTGTGGAAGCAAGTCTTCCTCGACTCCAAGAGACTGCCAAAGAAGAAGATATAAATCCAAGTCTTTCTTTCTTTCTTCAGCATTCACTCCCTCCACCACCGGCGCACCATGCACCGTCTACAAGATGCACTGCGGCAACTCGCCAAGGCTTCTTCGGCAGCACCTCCCAAATCCGCGACCTCTACCCCCTAGAAGGACAAAGGGCAGCAGGCGCATGGGAACACCACCACCTCCCCGTTCCCCTCCCAGTCACACACCATCCCGACTTGGAAATATATCGGCCGTTCCTTCATCGTCGCTGGGTCAAAATCCTGGAACTCCCTCCCTAACAGCACTGTGGGAGCACCTTCACCACACGGACTGCAGCGGTTCAAGAAGGCGGCTCACCACCACCTTCTCGAGGGGCAGTTAGGGATGGGCAATAAATGCCGGCCTTGCCAGGAACAAACAAAAAGTACCTCCATCCCTAACTACCGCATAGAATCCCTTTGAACCTCAATCCCTCACTGAAATGTTTCCCCTCCCACCTTCTCTCCACAGATGCTGCCCGAGATATAGATTTTTGTTGGGTAAGGGTAATAAAGGATAACAGTGGACAACCATCGACCGCCTCAGAACCGGTCACGGTCGACTCTGCCACCTTCTCCATAGGTGGAAGATTAAAGCCTCCCCGTCATGTGACTGTGGAGCTCCTAATCAGACCCTGGAGCCCATCATCGAGCTCTGCCCTCAGAGGGAATTCACAGGCAGCCTACAGGATATCCACGCTGTTACACCGGGAGCATTGGCCTGGGTATCCGACGTGGATATTGATATTTGATTTGTTACTCATCATCATTATAGGCAGTCCCTCGAAATCGAGGAAGACTTGCTTCCACTCAGGTGACTGAACAGGAATTACAGTCTCTGTCACAGGTGGGACAGACAGTGGTTGAGGGAAGGGGAGGGTAGGACTGGTTTGCCACACGCTCCTTCCGCTGCCTGCGCTTGGTTTCTGCACGCTCTCGCGACGAGACTCGAGGTGCTCAGCGCCCTCCCGGATGCACTTCCTCCACTTAGGGCGGTCTTTGGCCAGGGACTCCCAGGTGGTGGTGGGGATGTTGCACTTTATCAGGGAGGCTTTGAGGGTGTCCTTGAAATGTTTCCTCTGCCCACCTGGGGCTCGCTTGCCGTGTAGGAGTTCCCGAGTAGAGCGCTTGCTTTGGGAGTCTTGTGCCAGGCATGCGAACAACATGGCCCGCCCAACGGAGCTGGTTGAGTGTGGTCAGTGCTTCGATACTGGGGATGTTGGCCTGATCGAGGATGCTAATGTTGCTACTACTGCACAAAAGAAGTACCTCCAGAATTTTCTTGGTTTATTCCAGGAGAGCTGCCTCTCTCTTAACCAATGTCAACCTTAGGAATACCACTTTAAGCCAAGCCATGGGGGGCTAGGCTAACAATCCAGGCAGGTGAGGTTAGGCCTCCAGTACGTCAAAGAATCAATAACCTTAAAATTCGAGCTAGGCCTTTCGGGGGTGATGTCAGGAAGCACTTCTTCACACAAAGGGGAAAGGGAACCTGGAACTCTCTCCCCCGAAAAGCTGCTAATCTCGGGGTCAATTGAAAATTTCAAAACTGAGTGTTAGATTGTTGTTCGGCAAAGGATATGGAGGGATATGCAACAGACAGGCAAATGGAGTTACGATGCAAGTCAGCCCCGAACTAAGTGAATGACAGAACAGGCTTGAGGGGCTGAACAGGCCTCATCCTGTTCACATGAAACAGCGATCCACCCGGCCAAGGTTTCACCGCTGGGGAGGGCGACGTTATGATGCACGAGGTAGGCCCGAGAAGGATTCTGCACCTCGGTCTCCTCAACATGCCCATCCTCCTCGTCTCCCCCCATTACCCACCCCCACACTCGCCACCCCCCCTCCCCATCAACAACCCCTACTCTTACCCACTCCCAACAACCCCCCCACCCAACACTCCCCCCCCCCTTACCCATCCCCACACTCCCCCCCCACCCCCAACACTCCCCCCACCCTTACCCACCCCCACACTCCCCCCCTTACCCATCCCCACACTCCCCCCACCCTTACCCACCCCCACACTCCCCCCCTTACCCATCCCCACACTCCCCCCACCCCAACACTCCCCCCACCCTCACCCATCCCCACACTCCCCCCACCCTTACCCACCCCCACACTCCCCCCACCCTTACCCACCCCAACACTCCCCCCCCCTTACCCACCCCCACACTCCCCCCCCTTACCAACCCCCACACTCCCCCCACCCTTACCCACCCCCACACTCCCCCCCCTTATCATCCCAACACTCCCCACCCTTACCCACCCGCAACACTCCCCCCCCCCCCCCCAAACACCTCCCACCCCTTCCACCCCCCCATTCTTACCAACCCCCTCCCCACACTCCTCCCTCCCAACCACACCCCACCCCGCGCCATGCCATTTGTGATGGGACTGAAGCAGCAAGCCTGGTGCGAGCCCAAGGCCCAAAAGCCAAGGGCTGATAGGATCGCCGGGGCATTTAGAGGGCGGGTCCAGTTGAGTTGCTCGTCAATGCCGATGCCCCAGGAGTTGGACGGTTTGGGGGGGGCTCCATGGTCATAATTCTGCTCCTATGGTAGAGTCTATTCATGGAGAGGGAGCCCCTACTGTTGATGAAGGGAAACTGGTCCCTTGAGTTCAGTCAATGATGGCCAGCACTCTGAGCCAATCCTGTCCCATGGAGGTCAGGAGGTGTGGCCAAGATCTTGCAGGGACCAACAGTTCAACTCAAGCTGTGACCTTCTCAGTCACCGACAGACCCGGGATGCTGTCACCGAGTATGACCAAGGATCTTTGGACATTCCCAAATATGGAGCAGGGCACCGAAATTATGTCAAGGTGCAACGCGACACTCCTTCTCTAATCTAGAACCTGCAGATGGAGATCTGCCCATAGCTCGTCAGGACAGAGGAACCGTCTGACCCTGGGAGAACAGGGATATCGGACTGAACATTGACTGTTTGCGATCACTATGCTTTACATCCAATCATCAAGGGTCAAACGACTGAGGATATCCCGGGAATGGGAAGTTTTCATATTGCACACCCACTGTCCCATCAACACTCCCAAGGCAGGTACAGCACGGGGTTAGATACAGAGTAAAGCTCCCTCTACACTGTCCCAAACACTCCCAGGACAGGTACAGCACGGGGTTAGATACAGGGTAAAGCTCCCTCTACACTGTCCGATCAAACACTCCCAGGGCAGGTACAGCACAGGTTAGATAGAGTAAAGCTCCCTCTACACTGTCCCATCAAACACTCCCAGGGCAGGTACAGCACGGGGTTAGATACAGAGTAAAGCTCCCTCTACACTGTCCCATCAAACCTCGTTGGAGAGAGTAGGTTTGGATGAGAACGCACACAATGTTGGATAACCTCGGCCCACAGGAGAGTCACCCTGCAGTCAGGGCCTGATTCAGAGCCAATTCCCCAAACAATTAACCCCTCTCGAAAACATGGACTATCCCGCGCTCACCCCACCCCCTCACCCCACCCCCTCACAAGCAAAGACTCAGCTAGCAGCTTTAAGGCACAATGTCGAGGTGTCAGAGGTGAAAAGGCGTCTAACTGATGGACAGTAAACCGTTGAACTGTGCGAGAGATTGGGGAGGACTCACTGCCACTCACACTGACTGGGACCAACAGCTTGTATTTATATAGCGCCTTTAACATAGTGAAATATCCCAAGGCGTGTGTTAGGAGACAAAAAAATTTGACACCGAGCCACACAAGGAGAAATAGCGCAGATTACCAAAAGCTCGGTCAAAGAGGTAGGTCTTAAGGGGTGCCTTGAAAGAGGAAAGAGAGGTAGAGGCAGAGGTTTAGGCAGGGAGTTCCAGAGCTTGGGGCCCAGGCAACAGAAGGCACGGCCACCGATGGTGGAGCGATTATAATCAGAGATGCTCAAGAGGGCAGAATTAGAGGAGCGCAGACATCTCGGGGCTGGGGGGGGGTTGTGGGGCTGGAGGGGGTTACAGAGATAGGGAGGGGGTGAGGGCCATGGAGGGATTTGAAAACAAGGATGAAAATTTTGAAATCGAGGCGTTGCTTAATCGGGAGCCAATATGGGTTAGCGAGCACAGAGGGTGGTGGGTGAGCGGGACTTGGTGCGAGTTAGGAAAAGGGGGCTGCCAAGTTTTGGATCACCTCTAGTTTACGTAGGGTAGAATGTGGGAGGCCGGCCAGGAGTGCGTTGGAATAGTTCGTCAAGGTACAGCGCGAGCTGGTGCAGGAGGGCGACGGCTGTGAAGAGTGACGTCATCAAGGTCCAGGTCGGTGATTGGAGCGTGGGCAGGTACAGCAGGAGCAGGAGCGGCGAGAGACTGTAGAGGGACGTGATCGAGGCCCAGGGGAGGCGCGAGTTCGGGCCCAGGGGCAGCACGGGCCCAGCCCACACTGTGCGATATGTGCGCGCACTCGGTCCGTGCAGCAGAGCTGGTCTCCAGTCGTCCTGGTTAACCCTTGCCACTGGACCAAGACCTCGCTCTGTCAAGCCCGTGTGGTGTGCAACGGTCACCCCACGTTAAAAAAATCCACCCACAGGTATCTTCCACCCTTCAACATGTAGTTCGGGTCATTCATTGAAACACCTGTGAACTCATCCTTTTTTGGTGTGGAAGCAAGCCATCCTCGCTTCGAGGGACCGCCTATGACTATGATGGAATAGTCAAGTCTAGAGATAACAAAGAAACGTCACAGAAAATACATCAAAAGGAGATTTATTGTTCTTAAATTAATTCTCTTAAGCTCAGAAGCGGCATAACGATATTCAATTATTTACGTAATGCTGAGAAGAAACAGATGGAAGAAATCAGGACAAGAACGATCCATTTGCTGACTCACGCGGGGGCGGGGTCCTCATTGAGCAGATCATCTCCACCACCCCCCGGTGTGCGTGTCCCTCAGTCCCACCCCTTCCCCACCCACTGCCGCCCTGACTGAGCCCCACGATCCAAGGTGTTGCCCTGCTCCTCAATAAATAGTTCTGGTGGATCGCTCCTGGACACGGGCTTCACCGCTGGAGTGCACCGCCCGCGGAGCGCGCCAGGGAGAGCCCGAGCCCCGCCCACCTCCGGCACGGTCACGGCAACGGTTTACATTAAAAAGGTACAGCATCGGAATATATACAGGCCCATCAAACAGGCAGTGACTCGGCCGGCTCCCCCGTGATGGGAGGGGTGTGAGGAGAGTCAGGGGCCCAGGAATCCACCCCCACGGCCAATACCCCAGCGAGGGTCAGGGCCCAGGGAATCTCCCCTCCCCCAATACCCCAGCGAGGGTCAGGACCCATGGAATTCTCTCCCCCCCACCCCCCAATACCCCAGCGAGATCAGGGCCCAGGGAATCTCCCCTCCCCCAATACCCCAGCGAGGGTCAGGACCCATGGAATTCTCTCCCCCCCACCCCCCAATACCCCAGCGAGATCAGGGCCCAGGGAATCTCCCCTCCCCCAATACCCCAGCGAGGGTCAGGACCCATGGAATTCTCTCCCCCCCACCCCCCAATACCCCAGCGAGATCAGGGCCCAGGGAATCTCCCCTCCCCAAATACCCCAGCGAGGGTCAGGACCCATGGAATTCTCTCCCCCCCACCCCCCAATACCCCAGCGAGATCAGGGCCCAGGGAATCTCCCCTCCCCCAATACCCCAGTGAGGTCAGGGCCCAGGGAATTCCCTCCTCCCCCACACACCCCCCCTTTGAGTCAGGGCCCAGGGAATCCATCCCCCCCAATACCCCAGCGAGGTCAGGGCCCAGGGAATCTCCCCTCCCCAATACCCCAGCGAGGGTCAGGGCCCATGGAATTCCCTCCCCCCCAACCCCCAATACCCCAGCGAGGTCAGGGCCCAGGGAATCCCCCCCAATACCCCAGCGAGGTCAGGGCCCAGGGAATCCCCCCCCCCCCCCCCAATACCCCAGCGAGGTCAGGGCCCAGGGAATCTCCCCTCCCCAATACCCCAGCGAGGGTCAGGGCCCATGGAATTCCCTCCCCCCCATACCCCAGCGAGAGTCAACATCCTCGGGAGAGGAAACACATTGGTAAATAAACAAAAGCTAATGAAAGGGACTTTGCACCTTCGCCCAGGCCCAGCCGTCAATGTTTATCAAGCGCCAGGCGTCGCCCTCCCGGAATCACAGAGTCATGCAGGAGACCAAAAATATATATCAATATTAACATACGTACAAAATATTCAAATCTGGCCGGAAATATCGAAGAACAAATGGCCACAGTGAGGCGGAGGAACAGGCAGCCCCAGGCTGGGACCGGGGGCTCCCCGAGCAGGAGGGACTCCTCAGCACCACTGGGCCCTGGAGCGGGAGAACCATCACCCCTTGGTCGATCAGCCAGAGTGTGAGACCCCCAGCAATGGGCAGGGTCCGGGAAGAGAGAGCTGGTAAAGGGGAGGGGGGGGGGGCGTTACCTAGCGCAAGGTTGTGATAGTCCATCTCATTACCAGTTAATCCCCTCCCCTCCCAAGCTCCCCGCTGCACTCCAGTGCTCAGACACCCATGGCCAGCACGTCAGTGTATGTGGCCCCCCCTCCCCCAGCCCACAGACACCCCGCACTCTCACTGCGACTGTCTCCACATCAGAAGCAGAGGGCGACTCCCCCCCATCCCCCATCCAACTCGACTTCTATGCAATCCATCTGCCCTCCCCTCCCCACAGAGTCACGTAGAAACAGGCCATTCGGCCCAACTGGTCCGTGCTGGTGTTTATGTTCCACACGAGCCTCCTCCCATCCAATTTACAACTCTTTTAAATTAGAACTTTGAGCCAAGTGCCCTCGTTGGTAAAGGGGCACATCGACCAGCACCCGCCAATTCACAAATAAATGTTAAAGGGAACATTCACAAATTAAATTAAAATTCTGATCCTGGGGGCGATGATGCACTCCAGTCCCTCCGGCGCCCACCTCCCGCGGAAGGCCGCGAGCGTACCGCGTGCTCCATCTCCAGGGACACCCCTGGCTCAGATGGAACCGCGGAAGAGAGGCAGGCAGTCGGGCTGAACGACTCCCCTCGACCGCCCGGCCCGGCTGATGGCCCCCTCGGCCGGGCCCACGGGGAGGCCTTTCCGGCCTGCCCGCTCCCCTCCGCACCGGGTGACCCACCCCTTCACATCCCACCCATTCGGCACAGCCTTCGGGGCATTTATCGAGCCTCCCCCCTCAGGGGCACGTTACACGAACCAGTGTTTGCCAGCAGACTGCTGGGAACCGTGTCACCCTCGGGATGAGGGGGGGGGGGGAAGTGATGTCCAAATGAAACAGGTGGCCAAATAAAATGTTTCCCCCCCCCCACCCCCTCCCCAACCACCCCCCCCCCACCCTCCCCCAAAAAAACTTCGTGAACATTTGAGTTAAAATGGAGACTCTGCAGGAAAGAGTGCGATCGGAGGCCGGAATCGCTGCAGAGTCACTTTCGCCCTGTAAAACCGGGGTTAAAAGTGCCATGAGGCGGAGAGAGAAGGACAGCAGCCCAGAGAGTTCTAGTGGAAAGTCTTGCTGGCTTTGAGAAACACCAGTTATTGTTGCAAAGTCTCCGGGAAGGAAACAGCCCCGAGACCGGCCCCCTCCCCCCGCCCGCTGCCTCAGCCAACAAGGAGGTCCATCAGATTCTCCAGCTCGGTGAACTCCGTCCGACTGCTGTGGGCCTTGGCGGGACTGGGTGGGGCCTTGGCCAGGCCCCAGGCCCCGGCGGACAAGCCCAGGCCCAGCTGGGGGTCGTACATGGAGGTGTCGATGTCCTCGAAGATGGCGTCCAGGGTGCCGTCCACCAGGAAGTCGGCCGAGTCGGTGACCCCGAAGGTGGAGTCGGGGGGCGCGGGATCGGCGGGGGTCGGGGGCAGGAGGTGGTCGTCTTCGGGGCACGGCTGGGTGCCGGGCGGGTGGCGGGGGCTGAGGTCCTCCACAAAGTCCAGGTCCTGGAGGATGACGGAGATGGCGGAGGCGAGGGAGCTGTCGTTGCCCGAGAGGAGGGAGAAGGGCGGCGGGGCCGGGCCGGGGGTCGCAGGCAGGTTATTGTTCAGGTCGGGGGTCTCCGCGCCCGGGGCCGGGCCGGGCGCGGGCCGGTCGGCGGGCAGCGGCGGCTGGAGCCCGCTCTCCCGGCAGATCTCGGCCTGCAGCCGGCGCAGTGCGTTGGCGATGAGCACCGAGCGCCGCAGGTTGCTCTCGGCCAGCTCGCAGCTCTGGTGCAGCTTGAGGAGCGAGAGATCCAGCAGTGTGCCGCACCGGAAGGCCTGCGGGGCGCGCTCCTCCGGCCCCGTCCGGCCGCCATCGTCCGCGCCCCGTTTCCGCTTCACCCCCTTGCCCAACGAGAACCTGAGCGGGGAAAAAAAAAACACAACAAAGGCAACGTCAGCAATCAGGACATAAAAAAACACATGGAAATACTCAGCAGGTTCAGGCAGCATCTGTCCCAAAGCGCTCAAATCGGCCACCATGCTCTACAGGGCTGTAGTAACACCCGCCCTCCTGTATGGCTCAGAGACATGGACCATGTACAGTAGACACCTCAAGTCGCTGGAGAAATACCACCAACGATGTCTCCGCAAGATCCTGCAAATCCCCCGGGAGGACAAACGCACCAACGTCAGCGTCCTCGACCAGGCCCAACATCCCCGGCAGCGAAGTACTGACCACACTCGACCAGCTCCGCTGGGCAGGGCCACATTGTCCGCATGCCCAACACGAGACTCCCAAAGCAAGCGCTCTACTCGGAACTCCTACACGGCAAGCGAGCCCCAGGTGGGCAAAGGAAACGTTTCAAGGACACCCTCAAAGCCTCCCTGATAAAGTGCAACATCCCCGCCGACACCTGGGAGTCCCTGGCTAAAGACCGCCCTAAGTGGAGGGAGTGCCTCCGGGAGGGCGCTGAGCACCTCGAGTCTCGTCGCCGAGAGCGTGCAGAAAACAAGCGCAGGCAGCGGAAGGAGCGTGCGGCGAACCAGTCCCACCCACCCCTTCCCCTCAACTATCTGTCCCACCTGCGACAGGGACTGTGGTTCTCGCATTGGACTGTTCAGCCACCTAAGGACTCATTCTAAGAATGGGAGCAAGTCTTCCTCGATTCCGAGGGACTGCCGATGATGATACAGTTCAGCCATTGAAGCACATTTTTTGAAGTGTCGTCGCTGTGGTAATGTGGGAAACGCGGCAGCCAATTTGCGCACAGCCTCTGCCTCAGCTCATCCGCTGCTGAAACCTTCATCCCTGCCTTTGTTACCTCCAGACTGGACTACTCCAACGCACTCCTGGCTGGCCTCCCACATTCTACCCTACGCAAACTTGAGCTCATCCTAACTCGCACCAAGTCCCACTCACCCATCACCCCCTGTGCTCGCTGACCTACTTTGGCTCCCAGTTAAGCAACACCTCAATTTCAAAATGGTCATCCTTATTTTCAAATCCCTCCATGGCCTTGCCCCTCCCTATCTCTGTAATCTACCTCCAGCCCCACAACCCTCAGATTCTGGCCTCCTGAGCATCCCTGATTTCAATCACTCCACCATCGGTGGCCGGGCCTTCTGTTGCCTGGGCCCCAAGCTCTGGAACTCCCTCCCTAAACCTCTCCACCTCGCTCTCTCTCTCCTCCTTTCAGATGCTCCTTAAAACCTACCTCTTTGACCAAGCTTTTGGTCATCTGCCCTAATTTCTCCTTATGTAGCTTGGTGTCAAAATGTGTTTTATAACACTTCTGCGAATAGTCTTGGGATATTTTGCAACGCTAAAGGTGCTATATAATACAGGTTGTTGTTGTGAAAGGTCAGGTACAATCAAGAGGGTCGGGTCACAAGATCATAAGAAATAGGAGCAGGAGTCGGCTATACGGCCCCTCGAGCCTGCTCCGCCATTCAATAAGATCATGGCTGATCTGATCATGGACTCAGCTCCACTTCCCTGCCCGCTCCCCATAACCCTTGACTGCCTTATCCTTCAAAAATCTGTCTATCTCTGTCTTAAATATATTCAATGACCCAGCCTCCACAGCTCTCTGGGGCAGAGAATTCCACAGATTTACAACCCTCGGAGAAGAAATTTCTCCTCATCTCAGTTTTAAATGGACGGCCCCTTAGTCTAAGACTATGTCCCCTAGTTTTAGTTTCCCCTATATGAGTGGGGACAATCCTCTCTGCATCCACCTTGTCGAGCCCCCCTCATTATCCTATCACCTCTCATTCTTCTGAACTCCAATGTGTATAGGCCCAACTTACACAATCTATTCTCATAAGTCAGCCACCTCATCTCCGGAATCAACCCAGTGAACCTTCTCTGAACAGCCTCCACTGTCGCAAGGTTAAAGGGTTCTACATCTTCAGTGAGAACACAGGACTGTGCTCCCCTCCCATGTAGCTCGCTGCAGAACCGTGCCCAGACCAGACATCTCAGTTTTAAATGGGCGGCCCCTTATTCTAAGACTACGTCCCCTAGTTTTAGTTTCCCCTATATGAGTGGGGACAATCCTCTCTGCATCCACCTTGTCGAGCCCCCCTCATTATCTTATCACCTCTCATTCTTCGGTCTGTACGGAGAGAGCTCAGTCGAGGCAAGACAAGGTGCGACAACTGGTGTCAGAGAAAGGAAACGATCAGCCACTCCTGGATGAGCAGAAAATTCATCCCATTAAACATTGGGTTTACCGAAGCAATTGGTTCGGTCCCTTGCCACTGACTCCCTCCCTCCCTCCCTCTCCCTGGTCATCGTCCCAGGCGGAAGCAGACTGTTCGCAAGCTCGCCGTCCACTTTGACCCAGAGCCGAGCTTCCGACCCCATCGCCTCTCCATCACCGGGACTGCTCTCCGTAACATCGCCCGACTCCGCCCCTGCCTCAGCTCATCCGCTGCCGAAACCCTCATCCTTGCTTTTGTTATCTCAACAACTTGTACTCAGTCCCAAGACGCTTCACAGGAGTGCAAGAATATAAAATAGTCGACACCGAGCCGCATAAGGAGAAATCAGGCCAAAAGCTGGGTCAAGGCGGTCAGTTTTAAGGAGCATCTTAAAGGAGGAGTGAGCGGCCGAGAGGCGGAGAAGTTTAGGCAGGGAGTTCCAGAGTTTAGGGTCTAGACGGCTGAAGGCAAAGCTGGTCTCTGGGACCCTCCCTTCAGGAGGGGGTGGGGAAGGGGGACGGGAGGGAAATGAGAGGCCAGCACTTATTGCCTCGAGGGCAATCAGTCAACCACACAGCGAGGGGGTGAATGAGGTAGGGGAGGCAAGTTCCCTTCCCTGAACGACATTCCTGAGCCAGTTGGGTTTTTAAGCGACAATGCAGCAGCTTTCACTGTCAGTTTCTGTTGCCGGCCTAATAACTACCAAATTTATTGCATTTAGTTTCACATTTTGTCCGGTCAGCTGTGGCTCAGTGGGCAGCACCCTCGCCTCTGAGTCAGAAGGCTGTGGGTTCGAGTCCCACTCCAGAGACTTGAGCACAAAATCTAGGCCGACACTCCCAGTGGCAGTGCTGAGGGAGTGCTGCACTGTCGGAGGTGCTGTCTTTCGGATGACACGTTAAACCGCGGCCCCGTCTGCTCTCTCAGGTGGACGTGAAAGATCCCATGGTATTAGGCTGATTTTTGAGATGAAGGGGTTGTCTTATGAAGACAGGTTGGGCCTATCCTCATTGTTTCGAAGAATGACAGGTGATCTTATTGAAACATATAAGATTTTGAGGGGGTTTGACAGGGTAGATGCAGAGAGGATGTTTCCCCCTCGTGGGGGAATCTAGAACTAGAGGGCACAGTTTCAGAATAAGGGGTCGCCCATTTAAAACGAAAATGAGGAGGAATTTTTTTCTCTCGGAGGGTGGTGAATCTTTGGAATTCTCTGCCCCAGAGAGCTGTGGAGGCTGGGTCATTGAATATATTTAAGGTGGAGATAGACAGATTTTTGAACGATAGGGCTATGGGGAGCGGGCAGGGAAGTGGAGCTGAGACCAAGATCAGATCAGCCATGATCTTATTGAATGGCCGGCTCCTGCTCCTATTTCTTATGTTACGCATTGGAAGAAGAGCAGGGCAGTTCTCCCCGGTGTCCTGGGCCAATATTTATCCCTCAACCAGTATCACTGAAACAGATGATCTGGTCATTATCAGATTGCTGTTTGTGGGAGCTTGCTGTGCGCAAATTGGTGTTACCTACATCACAACAGGGACTACCTTTCAAAAAGTACTTCATTGGCTGTAAAGCGCTTTGGACGTGCGGAGGTTGTGAAAGGCGCTATAGAAATGCAAGCTTCTTTCTTTTTTTCTGGGGGGGGGGGGAGGAAGGTGAGGGGGGAGATTTGACCTCACGACCTCTGGCTTGCTGGCTCCACAGTAAAACCAGCAGGCCGTCGTACCCTGTGGGTGTTTAATCATTAAATGGGTCTTTCGTGGCATCAACCCACGATCTGTTGACACTGGATTGAGCTCGTTACAGTCTGGAGGGGGATATTTTGTGGGGTTGCGTCCCATTTCAGGGAGCAAGTACCTTCAGGAGAGGAAGGGGTAAATTGGGAGGAACACACACATAGAGCCCCCCACCCCCATTACAAACCCCCAGGGTTGGCCATCACCCCCCCACCCCCGACCCGTCCTTCTCCCCGCTCTGCGCAGGAACAGGCTTGGCCGTCGAGAATTCCCACTGACCTGACGGCAGCCATTGCCCGCGTGCGAGAGACAGCGCGCTCCACGAGCCGGTGAGGTGCTGCTGCTGCTGTTCAAAGCCGTGTCTTCAGACCCATTCAACACCTAAAAACAACAGGGGAGAGTTGGGATTAGCTCAGGGGGTCCCGGTACACAGAATGTACAGCACAGAAACAGGCCATTCGGCCCAACGGGTCCGTGCCGGGGTTTATGCTCCACACCAGCCTCTTCCCATCCCTCTCCCTCTCACCCAAATCAGCACATCCCTCTATTCCCTTCGCCCTCATGTGTTTATCCAGCCTCCCCTTAAATAGATCGATACTATTCACCTCAATTACTTGC